>NC_057814.1:149713019-149745933 GCF_018294505.1 Triticum aestivum
AGTTTTATTTTCATTTACAATGCAGTGATTTGGTGGGCCTTTCGTACTGAGATTTTATGCTATCTGCTAACCAACCTATATTTATGTGGGAATTTTTTTGTGTTGATGGTTGCATGTACTATATTGGAGCTACACTATCACATGGTAGCGCTTCTTTTTTCTAGGTGGTTGGAGATGTGCGAGATTGATATATTTTTATAGGCCGGTTGTTGATGATTGATTCGAAAAATCATTGGCCCGATCAGGATCGCAAACCAAATCCAAAATTGAATACCTCAATTGAATAAAAGAACTTCAAAGTTAGGGAATATAGTGAATTAAAAGAATTGAATGGGAGAGCTTGAGAGATTGTTGACCCGGTCAAAATTAGATGACCCGATTCTAAATTAAATACCTCAATTAATTGTGAGGCCTTAAAAGTTAGAAAGCATAGTTGATAACCCACAAGTATAGGGGTTCAATTGTAGCTTTTGATAAATAGGAGTGTCGAACCCAAGGAGGAGCTAAAGGTAGAATTTATATTCTCTCAAGTTCTATCGACCACCGATACAACTCTACGCACACTTAACGTTCGCTTTACCTAGAACAAGAATAAAACTAGAAGTGCTTTGCGAGAATAAAACTACGAATAAATTCCAAGATAATAAATTTAGTAGAAAGCTTTTTGTAACACAGGAGAAAGATTTGTCCCTGGGCAATCGATAACTAGACCGGTAATCATTATTGCAATTTTATATGAGGGAGAGGCATGAGCTAACATACTTTCCGTACTTAGATCATATTCATCAAAATTATCATGTGCAATAGTAAAACGCAACCCATCAATATAATCCTTAATAAGTGAAAACTTCTCCGATATAGTGTAGTTTGGAGAATTCAAAAAGATAATAGGCCTATCATGTGTGGGTGCAATAGCAACAATTTCATTCTTAATATAAGGAACTATAGCAAGTTCATCTCCATAAACATAATTCATATTGGCATCATGGCCACAAGCATAGCAAGCATCATTTTCATCAAAAAAGGATATTTCAACGAATCAATGGGATCATAGCAATCATCATAGCATTCATCCTTCGGTAAGCACACAGGGAGATTAAACAATGTATGAGTTGAAGAGTTACTCTCATAAGAAGGTGGCAATGGGTAGCTAATCCGCTCTTCTTCCTTTTGTTCTTCGCTCTCCTCATCATCATTTTCATCCGATGAGCACACAGTGTCATCAATTTATTCTTCCATAGATTCCTGAAAAATATTAGTCTCTTCTTGGGCAGCAGAGACCTTCTCAATAAATGCATTAATAACGGCATTGTATTTATAATTATCATAGCAATATTTAAGTATAGCAAAAAAATTAGATTGGTAAACAACATCATCATAATCTTCATACTCTTTAAACAAACATTTAATTTCACAAGCACCCTTAAAAGCAACAAATTCTTCTATTCGTTCCACATCATAGCAATCATATCTACCATTAGCATAAGAAGCCAAGGTTTCATTATCATTAAATTCACATGAAAAGGGAAGGTGTTAACCCTTCATCCTAGAGCAACAAGTGTAATCATATCTCAAACATAAATTCTAAGCATACGAATGTAACATTTTAATTTGATCCCATAAGAGTTTCCCTTTTTGAGTCAAGCTATAATCCCTAAAGTATTCACGTTAATCCAATGTGTCTCCCATTATCAAGTTGAATGGGCTTTTCTCAGGATTATCAAAGTAGTGTTTAATATTCTTCACATAACGAGCATCGAGGGTTTTAGGTGGTTCCCCATCTCCATGAGTAGCAAGTACAACTAATTTTTTTGGTATTTCGCGCTCCATATCCATAACTAAAGATATAAAACAACTTACAACAAAAAATAAAAACTACTTAGTGATAAAGTAAACAAGCACACACGAGAATATTCACCCCACGCTATTTCTCCCCGGCAATGGAGCCAAAAAAGCTCTTGATAACCCACAAGTATAGGGGATCAATTGTAGCTTTTTCGATAAATAAGAGTGCCGAACCCAACGAGGAGCTAAAGATAGTATTTATATTCTCTCAAGTTCTATTGACCACCGATACAACTCTACGCACACTTAACGTTCGCTTTACCTAGAACAGGAATAAAACAAGAAGTACTTTGCGAGAATAAAACTACGATTAAATTACAAGATAATAAATTTAGTAGTTTTGTAGAAAGCTTTTTGTAACACAAGAGAAAGATTTGTCCCTAGGCAATCGATAACTAGACCGATAATCATTATTGCAATTTTATATGAGGGAGAGGCATGAGCTAACATAGTTTCCGTACTTAGATCATATGCACTTATGATTGGAACTCTAGCAAGTATCCACAACTACCAAAGATCGTTAAGGTAAAACCCAACTATAGCATTAAGTATCAAGTCCTCTTTACTCCCATACTCAACAACCCCTTTACCCGGGCGTAAACTTCTGTCACTCTAGCCACCCACCATAAGCGAATCATGAACGCATTGCAACACCCTACAGCGGGGATCCCTCACGCTTGCACGACACGGAGGGCACCATAGGATAACACCAAATAAAATATACAACTCAAACCAATCATGATCGTCAATCAACCCATATGATAAAACAGATCTACAAACATCATAGGATAACCACATATGATTAGATAATAATATATAGTGTTGAGCAACATGTTTAAGTTGAGAATTACAGCGGGAATAGAGAGGTTACACAGCTGCATAGAGGGGGAGAAAGTTGGTGTTGATGGTAGCAAGGTTGTTGGTTTAGATCGCCGTCAAGATCCTAGCCCCCGCGTCACTCCGGCGCCACCGGGAGAGAGGGGGAGAGAGCCCCCTCCTCCTCCTCCTCCTTCTTCTTCTTCCTTGGCCTCCTCCTAGATGGGAGGAGAGTTCCCCCTCTGGTCCATGGCCTCCATGGCGGTGGAGGGGCGGGAGCCCCTCCGAGATTGGATCTCTCCCTCTGTTCTCTTCTGTTTTCGCGTTCCTGTTTTCTGGCCCTTCACCATTTCTTAAATCCCCAGGACCCGTAACTCCGATTGTGCTGAAATTTGAACACGATTTTTTCCCGGATATAAGATTCCTTGCGGCCGAAGAAGAGCCCCAACCGACATGCTGTGTGCCTACTAGGCACCACCATGTGCTAGGGGGCTAGCCGCGCCCTGATGGGTACTGGAGGCCATGGGCCTCCGTATGCATTGATTACACCTCCCAAAAATCACATATATTCCAAAATAATGTTCCATAAATTTTTATCGCGTTTGGATTTCGTTTGATATGGATATTCTGCGAAACAAAAAATATGCAATAAACAAGAACTGGCACTGAGCACTGGATCAATATGTTAGTCCAAAAAAATAATATAAAATGTTGCCAAAAGTACATAAAAGTTGTATAATATTGGCATGGAATGATAAAAAAATTATAGATACGACGGAGACGTATCAATAGTGTATAGCATAAAATAATTGAATGATAAAGTTTTGAGAAATTGTTAATTGTTGACCCCATCAAAATCGGGTGACCCAATTCTAATTGGAGACCTCAATTGTACGTGGGCTCTTTAAAACTAGGGAGCTTAGTGTTATAGATGATATGACTAGTGAGCTAAATGAGCCAATGAGCCATATTCAGATGGACAATAACCAATAACTTACTCATTTTAATACTCTAAATTATTGTTTATACAGACTTTGTTGTATTAATGGCTCCAACCCTACTCGAGGTTCCATCTCCTATCCTACATGGCATGTCACATGGGCAGTAAACAAAAGTTAAGCTAGTCAACATAAGTCAATGAGGTCAATAATAATCGAATCAATCTCCCGTGGATCCAAGAAAGCCATCCCGGTCAACGAAAGTCCAAGCAGTTTTTCATGATCAATAAGTCAAATGAAGAAGATCTCATAAAAGAATAAGTCAAAGATGGACGCAAAGGAGCAAAGAGTGCCCAACCTAAGCTTATAAGCCTCTGTATGGGGTAGGGAATCCTCCCCTGATGGGCCTCCACCACCCTCATAGCACAATTAGAGGCTTATGGGCCAAATAAAAAAGATTAACTAGTTATATGCTCCCACATCGTCTTTTCTAGTCTTGGTGATGTGTTAAGGACTCCTAGCCTACATAACCCCCCGGGCATGTAAATCACTCACTCCCTAGTAGAATGAATTTAAGAGCAGGGTCACTCTCTCTTCTCCCCTTCTAGCTCTACTCTATGCTAGGAAGGTTGACAATAGAGGTCCGAGGTAGGAGAATGGCTTCTGTTGCAGTGATGGAGGTTTTTGACGATACTACCCTCGAATCAGGTGTTGGCCCCTTCATAGAAGCGGTGGGTTGGACGTGTCTAACACACAGTACGAGCGATGGTACCAGTGCGTGCGCTCGTACCACATGTCGTCTTCACTCCTGTTCTTTCGTTGCGCCTCCAACTTAGTTCCTTCTTTCTTTTTCTTGAATACGCACGAGTGTGCGTATCATATTTGAAAGAAGCAGGGGGAGAGAATCCCAACCACCGTTGATGTTACAGAGAGTGAAACACTACAACATCAACAACGCATACAACCCACCGCTCCACCCTCAGTATACAAACATGATTACTCGCTACTCGTCCACCCCGACAATAACTCAAATAGACTACCCACTTCGCCAAGCATTTCAATAACATATACAAAATATGCTCGATATGTGAAAATACAACATGGCATCACAACAAAACTCTATGATTCAAAGTATTTATTTAAGAGGCTTCAAGGAGCCATACATAGCATGATATTACAAACATGGGTCTCATGACCCAACATACAAAGTCATACAAGCAGGAAGCACATGCGGAAGCTTATCCTGTCTGAGTACGGACTGCTGAAAAGAAACAAAGCTAGGAAGCTTGTCTATCTACAAGACCCTCCATAGGAACCAGACCTCTGTCTGGGATTCCCAAGCTAATTGTTGAAGCCCACGTGGAACTGCTAGTGAGACCGAAGTCTCCTCTACAAAAACATAAATTAAGCAAACGTGAGTACAAATGTACTCAGCAAGACTTATATCAGAACTAGCTACATATGCATCAGTATCAACAATGGGGTGGTGGGGTTTAATTGCAGCAATCCAGCTTTGACTCGGTGGCTATCTTGTACTACAACTACCGGTATTTTCTTTGGGGTAAGAAAGCGCACACGAGTCCACATATTCACCATTTCAATACACCGCTATGGATCCGCTCCCGTCTCCCTACGAGAAGGCCATCCATAGCACTCATGCTTATCTTGTGCGTTTTAGAGTATCCATTTCAACTTGTCTAGGAACAATTTAAGTCTTCCATATAGTCCATATCCGAGGACGGGGCTATCCGAATAGATCATTAACCCTGCAGGGGTGTACTTCTTCACACACGCTCTCACCACTTATCGTCGTTTACACGACATGTACTCGACAACCTTCAAGCGGAAGCCCAACGAGGGTCAGCCATGACCTGACTAACCACACAAGCCTTGAAGGTTTATCGCCTATTTGAGTTCCATCCGCAAGGAATTCTGGCCGAGGTTTCCACTACGGCCCCAAACGATGTGTGCAGGGTTCCCGAGCCCACCAAACGGGTGCCTCGGTACACCGTGCTATGGTGTATCTACCGCATCATAGCCCACCCCTAGGGTCGGCGCTATGCATGGCCTCCAACACATATCCTACAAACACTAGAAACTAGTTGCAACTCCCGGACAGAGATCAATGCGATTAATAAGTCGAGAGTGGTCGAGTTACCGGAACCCAATGTGTGGTAGTAACTATCTTGGATCACAAACACCGAACTCAGTTCCTAAGGACGGTTTCAATAAGCCAACCCACCATTTACTCCTACATGGCGTCTCATCGCTACCTTTACCAAATCGTGTTCACACACTTAGTTCTCAACAGTACGACATGTGCACCACCATTCCAATCCATCCCAGACGAATCAGACCTGACACAACTCTAGGCATAGCAGCATAACAAGCAGGCATGAATGAGTAGGCACATCATGGCTCAAACAACTCCTACTCATGCTAGTGGGTTTTAACTATTTACTGTGGCAAAGACAGGTCATGCAGAGGGATGAGTTCAAATACCGCAATATATAACAAATGAATCGTTGTTGTACTAATGCAGTAAAAGAGAGCAAGAGTGAGAGAGTGGGATTGTATCGGAATGGTCAAAGGGGGTTTGATTGCCTGGCACTTCTAAAGATAGCATTGTGCCTTCATCAGTGGCATTGATCTCAGCGTCGGAACAAACATCTACCGAGAGGGAACTACCACCGGCAAACAAGAGGGAATACAATCAATGCAATGTAACAATATGATGTGTGATCATGACATTGCAATATGATAGTGTTTGAGCAAATGCAAAATGCTACCATGTTAGTTGAAGTTCATCTGAATCAAAGATTCAAATTCAAACTCCCAAAGAAGCATTTAAAATGCCTTTTATTTGATTTGACCTGATCAGCAGGAATCAGTTGTTTAAACATGCATGAAAATGCCATAAACAAATTCTTTCGATTTTTCTGTTAATATTTCATATATATATTATTTTCATTGGAGTTATAGTTTATTTTCTATGATTCTTCTAAGTTTATAGCATTTTCTGGAATTTCCTGGATCAAGAGAAACTAAGACCAAGGAGTTGTTGGTTGTTTCTCCATTGATAATCGAGGTGTTTTCTTCTTTGAGAACCGCTTAGTGGTTCCCAAGAACCAACATCTACGGCAGTTGATCCTTAAGGAGGCTCATGAATCTCCTCTCACGATTCATCCCGGTAGTACCAAAATGTATCAGGACCTATGCCAGAGGTACTGGTGGACTAGGATGAAGAGAGAAATCGCTCAGTTCATTGTTAACTGCGATGTCTGTTGTCGCGTTAACGGCCTGCTGGCACCCTTCAACCCTTAGCTATTCCTGAATGGAAATGGGATAAAATTGGTATGGACTTCATTACCAGGATTCCGAGGACCAAGAGAGGGAATAATGCTATCTTCGTCGTCATCGATCGCCTCCCCAAAGTAGCTCATTTCCTTCCTGTTCGAGAGAGTATAACTGCTAGCCAGCTAGCAGATCTATACATTTTTCGAATAGTGTCTCTTCATGGTGTTCCATTAGAGATAAACTCAGACCCTGGAAGTATTTTCACCTCTCGATTCTGGGAAAGTTTCCAAAATGCTATGGGGACTCATCTCTCTCCTTCAGCACCACCTTTGACCCTCAACCCGGTGGTCAAGTAGAATGCGCAATAAAATTCTGGAAGATATGCTCCGAGCTTTTGTTATCTCATTCAGAATGGATTGGGAGAAATGCCTTCCATTCGCCAAATTTTCCTATAAAAATAGTTATCAATCTATCTTAGGCAAGGCTCCTTTTGAAGTTCTCTATGTACAAAGGTTTCGAACGCCTCTTAAGTGGTCAGAAACCGGGGAAAGACAATTCTTTGCCCTGGATATGATTCAGGAAGCAGAAGAGCAAGTTCGCATTGTCCATGAAAACTTGAAAACATCCCAATCTCGTCAGAAGAGCCAATATGATCACCATCATAAGGATTTGACGTATGAAGTCAATGAGAAGGTGCTACCTCTTGAGATTGCGTTGGTTTTTCCCTTGAAGAGGAAAGGGTGATGCAGCAAAGTAGAGTAAGTATTTCCCTCGGTTTTGAGAACCAAGGTATCAATCCAGTAGGAGACAACGCACAAGTGATATGTCTCCATGTATCTATAATTTATGAAGTATTCATGCTGTTATATTAGCATTCTTTGATGTTTTGCAATCATTTTATAGCAACTTTATATCATTTTTTGGGACTAACCTATTGACCCGGTGCCCAGTGCCAGTTATTGTTTTTTGCTTGTTTTTTACATCGCAGGAAATCAATATCAAACGGAGTCCAAACACCGTGAAACTTTTTGTGGATTTTTTATGGACCAGAAGACCACCAATGGGCCAGAGCAGCACCTGGGGGGGGGGGAGGGCAGGGGGGCGCAACCAACCAGGGCGCGCCTGGGGGCCTAGGCGCGCCCAGGTGGGTTGTGCCCACCTCGGTGGCCTCCCGCACCCCCTCTTTACCCTATAAATTCCCAAATATTCCAAAAACCCTCGGGGTTAACCTAGATCAGAAGTTCCACTGTCGCAGGCCTCTGTAGCCACCGAAAACCAATCTAGACCCCGTTTCGGCACTCCGCCGGAGGGGGAGATCATCACCGGTGGCCATCTTCATCATCCCGGCGGCCACCACGATGAGGAGGGAGTAGTCCACCCTCGGGGCTAAGGGTTTGTACCAGTAGCTATGTGTTTAATCTCTCTCTCTCTCTCTCTCTCTCGTGTTCTTGAGATGTCATGATCTTGATGTATCACGGGCTTTGTTAATATAGTCGGATCATATGGTGTTTTCCCCTCTCTATCTTGTGATGAATTGAGTTTTCCCTTTGAGATTTCATTTTATCGGATTGAATACTTTTATGGATTTGAGAGCACTTGATATATGTCTTGCAAATGAATACTCATGGTGACAATGGGGTATCTTATTGATTCACTTGATGTATGTTTTGGCACTCAACTCGCGGATTCCCGAGGTGACATTGGGGTAATCTTTGCATAGGGGTTGATGCACGTTCTTGTCTTTGTTTCTCCGGTAGGAATCTTGGGGTACTCTTTGAGGTTCTTTGTGTTCGATTGAGTATTATGAATCCGAAATTATCTGGTGTTATTTTAGTACGAACTCTTGGATAGATCGACCAGAAAGAATAGCTTCGAGGTGGTTTCGTACCCTACAAACGATTTCTTCTTATGTTCTCCACTAGATAAGAACTTTGGAGTGATTCTGCATTGCACTTTGAGGGATGGTTATATGATCCAATTATATTAGCATTCTTGAGAGGTTGCACTAGTGAAAGTACGGACCCTAGGCCTCATTTTCAAGCATTGCAATACCGTTTGTGCTCACTTTTTTGTTACTTCCTACCTTGTTATTTTTTGTTGTTCTTATTACAAAAATCAATATCTACTATCATTACTACACTTTTATCACCATGTCTTCGCTGAACTAGTGCATGTATACAAATTCCCATTGTATTTGGTGTGTTGGGGACACAAGAGACTTTTTATTATTTGGTTGCTGGGTTGTTTGAGAGAGACCATCTTCATCCTACGCCTCCCATGGATTGATAAACCTTAGGTCATCCACTTGAGGGAAAATTGCTACTGTCCTACACAACTCTACGCTTGGAGGCCCAACACATGTCTACAAGAATAAAGTTGCGTAGTAGACATCAACAAGCCACCGAATACCTGCACAAACAAACACCAACTTGCACACAACGCGATAAAGGGGTTGTCAATCCCTTCACGATTACTTGCAAAGTGAGATCTGATATAAATGGATAAACGGTAAAGTAATATTTTTGGTTTATGGAACGGAAAGTAAAAGATTTCAAAGAAAGTAAATAGGAAACTAAAATTGTAGATCAGAAACTTATATGATGGAAAGTAGACCCGGGGGCCATAGGTTTCACTAGAGGCTTCTCTCAAGATAGAAAATATTACGGTGGGTGAACAAATTACTACCGAGCAATTGATAGAAAAGCGCATAATTATGACGATACCTAACGCAATGATCATGAACATAGGCATCACGTCCGTATCAAGTAGACCGACTCCTGCCTGCATCTACTACTATTACTCCACACATCGACCGACTCCTGCCTGCATCTAGAGTATTAAGTTCATAGAACAGAGTAATGCATTAAGTAAGATGACATGATGTAGCGGGACAAACTCAAGCAATATGATGAAAATCCCATATTGTTCTCCTCGATGGCAAGAATACAATACATGCCTTGCTACCCCTACTGTCACTGGGAAAGGACCACACAATATTGAACCCAAAGCTAAGCACTTCTCCCATTGCAAGAAAAACCAATCTAGTTGGCTAAACCAAATCGATAGTTCGAAGAGACTTGCAAAGATATCAAATCATGCATATAAGAATTCAGAGGATATTCAAATAGTATTCATAGATAAGTTGATCATAAATCCACAATTCATCGGATCTCGGCAAACACACCACAAAAAGTAACATCGAATAGATATCCAAGAACATCGAGGAGAACATGGTATTGAGAATCAAAGAGAGAGAAGAAGCCATCTAGCTACTAGCTATGGACCCGTAGGTCTGTGGTAAACAACTCACGCTTCATCGGAGAGGCAATGGTGTTGATGTAGAAGCCCTCCGTGATCGAATCCCCCTCCAGCAGGACGCCGGAAAAGGTCCCTAGATGGGATCTCACGGGTACAGAAGGTTGCGGTGGTGGAAAAGTGGTTTCGTGGCTCCCCTGGAAGGTTTTGGGATATTTGAGAATATATAGGCGGAAGAAATAGGTCGGTGGAGTCACGAGGGGCCCACAAGGGTGGGGGCATGCCCTACCCCCTGGGCGCGCCCTCCGTCCTTGTGGCCGCCTCATGGCTTTCCTGACGTGCACTCTAAGTCCGCTGGATGTCTTCTGGTCCAAGAAAAATCATCACGAAAGTTTCATTCCGGTTGGACTCCGTTTGGTATTCCTTTTCTATGAAACTCAAAAACAAGGAAAAAACAGGAACTGGCACTGGGCTCTAGGTTAATAGGTTAGTCCCAAAAATCATATAAAATAGCATATTAATTCATATAAAACATCCAAAACAGATAATATAATAGCATGGAACAATAAAAAATTATAGATACCTTGGAGACGTATCAAGCATCCCCAAGTTTAATTCCTGCGCGTCCTCGCGTAGGTAAATGATAAAAACAGAATTTTTGATGTGGAATGCTACCTAACATATTTTTACATGTAATTTTCTTTACTGTGGCATGAATGTTCAGATCCGTATGATTCAAAACAAAAGTTTAGTATTGACATAAAAACAATAATAATTCAAGCATACTAACAAGATAATTATGTCTTCTCAAAATAACATGGCCAAGGAAAGCTTATCCCTACAAAATCATATAGTTCTGGCTATGCTCCATCTTCGTCACACAAAATACTCAAATCATGCACAACCCCGATGACAAGCCAAGCAATTGTTTCATACTTTTGATGTTCTCAAACTTTTTCAACTTTCACGCAATACATGAGCGTGAGCCATGGACATAGCACTATAGGTGTAATAGACGATGGTTGTGGAGAAGACAAAAAGAAGGAGATAGTCTCACATCAACTAGGCGTATCAACGGGCTATGGAGATGCCCATCAATAGATATCAATGTGAGTGAGTAGGGATTGCCATGCAACAGATGCAGTAAAGCTATAAGTTTATGAAAGCTCAAAAAGAAAACTAAGTGGGTGTGCATCCAACTTGCTTGCTCATGAAGACCTAGGGCGTTTTGAGGAAGCCCATCATTGGAGTATACAAGCCAAGTTCTATAATGGAAAATTCCCACTAGTATACACTACAAAAAAATACACTTATGTGATGATACGTGTTTGTCACAGTAGGTCACGTTTTCTGTCATGCATGTACATCCATGACAAATTTATGACAGAATCAAGATAGTCATACCTGTGCTGTCGTAGAAGTGTTCCATGACATTACCAAAATTATCATCACAGAAGTGTCCACTTCCATGACGATAAATGGCGCGTCACAGAAGTGCTTTCGTCAAGGGTGACCGACACGTGGCATCCACCATAACAGAATGCCGTTAAGCTATCGGGTCCGGTTTTGGATCCGATAACCCGTTAACCGCCCCGACCAATGGGGATTTTCCACGTGTAAAATCATCATTGGCTGGAGGAAACACGTGTCGGCTCACCGTTGGGACAGATGTCATCCACTCATTGGACAGAAAGCGCCTATGATACGTCGACACGTGGCATGGCCAACAGAGGCCCATTCCTGTGAAAAGGCCGGCCCGTTTGACTTGGTCAAAAGGTGGCGGGCCGGCCCACGGCAAGCCTGTTAACGGCCTGTTCGCATATAGACCATTTACAGCCCGCTAACCCAGGGCCCGTTTATGGCCTATCCAAATTAGGCCCAGTAGCGTCATCTGGGTCGTCCAATATAATTCCAGCCCATTTTAACTTCCGGCCCATGTATGGCCCATGACGTCTTTTGGCCCATATGAGGCCCTTAGTAACCCTCGGCCCATTAACGACCCGTGGTAAAACTGGCCCGTAATGAACAATGTATCACTTTATACCCATTAACGGCTCATTATTCCGTTGGGCCGTTTCCAGCCCATGTTATCTTTCGGCCTTCTCAGGGCCCATTTATTCTTGGACTCATTTCCAGCATTCGTTTACTTTCGGCCCATTACTGTCATTTTCTGCTTCTGGGCCAAATACAGCCCGTGGTTACAGTTGGCCCGTTTGTGGCCCGTTAATACGTTGGGCCGTTTCATAGCGTCATCAAATATGGCCTATTAACGACGGCCCGTTATGGTCGGCCCATGAACGGACGATTTCAACTCTAGCCCATTTACGGCCATAATGTGGTCTGTTATTGGCCCATGTTTGGCCAACCGATCATACGGCCCGTAGAAGGCCCATTGATGATACGGCCTGTAGAAGGCCCATTGTGTCTACGCCCCGTAGAAGGTCCATTGTTTCTATGGCCCTTAGAAGGCCCATTGTTTCTACGGCCCGTAGGAGGCCCATGTTAACTACAGTAAATATGTAGCCCATGTTAATGTGGCCTAGTTTTAAAAAATAGGTTATCCGGCCACTAGCAAACCGTAGAAAAAGAACTGCACTGACTACAAGAAAACAAATAAACAAGACAACGGAAATAAATAAGCAAGCAACTTACGCTAGGCTATCACGGCTATTACACATATTACATCCACTGGGCATCAAAGTTCGCCACAAGTGCAAATATAGGGAACAAAGCAGCTTATAAACGCCGCAGCAAAACAAGTCCAGAACTGAAACCACTTCAGAAGAGCTCAAGAAACAATATCATGGGTACCCATAATGCTGGCAAGATGCTTAGCAAGCTTATTAACTTTCTCTTGTTTGGCGCTTAAATCCTCCAACACTTGCTGTTGCACTAGAAAGTATGCATCTGAATTCTGCAGGGACTTCCTCAGTCCTTCGGCTTCCTGTCGCATAACATCTAATCGATGTCTTTCAACTTGAAGTTGAGACTCAAGAAGCCGAACTGATTCAGGCAGCGAGTTCGAAGAGCTGGTGCCAGCAGTAGTAACCAGTAACTCGAACACTACATCAAGACAAGACTTTGGGGTTGTCTCAGTGTCTTCAATATAGTTTTTATTAGCTTTCTTGGAGAACAACAGGGATGTCTCACTACCTTGAACCTGATCTGCATTACTTCCTTTACCATTGCATAACGGGGTACTCTTCTCCAATATTTTATCCGCGTTCTAAAGGAGAAACAAACAAACACATCACATGTTTACAATGTAGTATATGAAACTCATTTTGGTAAACATGTTCAGTAGTAAGGTGGACAGGATAACAACATGAAACAAACATATATCTATGTAGTATGGTCACTGTATGGTCTATATCATTCTAGTTTATGTTGCCAAATCAAGATAGATACAGTTCGAATCATATCTATTTAAGACAAAGCAGCATAGACAGAATATAAGTGTGGGAAACTACACAGCAATAACAACACTTGTAATGTGCATGGCATGAGAACATAACTGTTTATTCAATTGAAACTGAAATCAACATAGAGCAAGTTACAACAGCAAACACGTTAAAGAAACAGGTTTAAAACATACTTGTTGCGCCATTGGAGTTTCAATTGCATCCTTCAAATTTGAAATTAGTTGGTATGAGTAAATACAGTGATGCAAGAGCAAAGTAGTATGAACCATAGCTACGGAACCTGACCTGAGAACAATTCTTCTTCTGCTTTAAGCGTTGACTTGGGGTTTGGAGTGGTGGTCCTCGTGCTTTGGGCACTGCAGTTGCCTTACTAACTGCTCGGGTTTGGGTGCTATGTGATGGAGACGGTGTTGTGTCAACGAGAACTGGGTTACTATCTGCTGGGGTTGGGGTTAGAAGGGGTGTAGCTGGTTCTCTGTCCAACTGGGTAGGGGTACAATCTGCGTGAGTCTGGGTTATGTGTGGTGGGGCTGGTTCTTGGGCAAGTACAACCGTGGTTCTATCTCCTTCGACAGGTAGCACGATCTTTTCTGAAGACCGTGTTTTTACTCCCACAGATACTGCCATCACCCCCTCCAATTGAAATGGCTGATAAACAAGAAAAGTAATTGAATGTACAGACATTGTAAGATAGACAGGTGCAATGGATTGTAGGGAAGAAAACAGGGCATGAAATAATTCACATTTATGTTGTCTAACCAAACAGAATAGCAGGACATAATTTCAAATATATGATGGCTAATTAAACATGATAGCATGACACAATTTCACATGTATGATGGCTAACTAAACAAGATAGAATGACATACTTCAAAATATGATGACTATGTAAACAGGATGATATGATATAACTATACGATGTGTCTATTAAAGTGGTTGGCATGCCATCAATCACAAACATGCCGTCGATGGAAACATGATGGCATGATATAATTCACGGATAGAATGACATAATTCAAAATATGATGACTATGTGAACAGGATGAGATGATATAACTATATTATGTCTTTAGAAAATGGGTTGGCATGCCATAATTCAGATACATGATGTCTATGTAAACATCATGGCATGATATAATTCAAATATATGATTTATATACTAAGGAAGTGAGCAGAGGGCAATCGCATATATGATGTGTCAACTAAGGAGATGGCATTCAATATCGTGTATATGATGTAAAAACTAAGCATTGCAATACAACATATGCATGATATGAGTAATATAACCCTGCAAAGTTTGAGCATACACCTCAGGCGGATAATAGGACTGGTCATCTACCTCTGAATCCTCCTCTGAAGAGCTATCTGTAACAAGCAACATATCTGCTTCACCAGGTAGCATTGTCTGCTCTGAAGACCTTGTTTTCACTTTAGATTTCTCCATCACCAATTCAAATGGCTGATGCACAGGAAGAGCAGTTGAATATACAAACATTGTCGACAAAAGCAATGAGAAATACAAAAAAAGGACGGCATGATATAATTCACATATATGACGCTTGGCTAAACAACATGGTATTGCATAATTCACATATATAATGCCTTGCAACATGATAGCATTGCATAATTCACATATATAATGTCTTGCAAAAAGATGGCATTGCATAATTCACATATATGGTAATTAGACACTAAACAGGTGGCATTCACACAAACCATGTCTAAACTAAGCAAATGACATAGCAATGCAAGATACCATATGCACGATATGAGCAACATAACCCTGCCAAGTTAGAGCATGCACCTCGGGGGGGGGGGGGATATGACTGGTCATCTAACTCTGAATCCTCCTCTGAGGAGGTATCTGTAACGAGCAAGACATGCGCTTTGTCAGATAGCATTGTCTGCTCTGAAGACCTTGTTTCCACTCCAGATTTTTCCAGGACCGTGCCGAATGGCTGATGCACAGGAAGAGTAATTGAATGTACTAAAATTGTTGACAAATTTAACACGTAATGAAAAAATGATGTCATGATATAATTCTCATATAAGATGACTGGCTAACCAGGGTGGCATTGCAAAATTCACATATATGATGCCTGGCTAAACAAGATGGCATTGCATGATTCACATATACGATAAAGAAACTAAACAGATGGCATTGACACAAAGCATGTGTAAACTAAGCAGATGACATCTTTGATGTATACAGTAAGCAATGCAAGGCACCATATGCATGATATTACCAACATCAGCATGCCAAGTTAGAGCGAAGACCTCATGGGGTAAATAGGAGTGGTCTTCTGCTTCTGAATCCCCCTCAGAACATATATCTTCCTCTTGATTACAATCCGAAATGGGTGGTGGGGGGCTGCCTTTGCGCCCACCATGGAGCGACGTCTGCATGAAATTTTATTGCCACGCAAGGCTCATCTCTTTTGCTCTACATGTTCAGTTCCATTGTGTACAATAACTGACATGCATAGGAATTAAACATAGTGAGATTATGTAAGGAGTGCATGCACAAATCCAGAGTGAAGGTAGCAAACTGTGGATAGACCCAAAACCAATGATAGTAGGCAGATAATAGCTTTAGTTAAAAAATACAGATAATGGCTCCTTTAATGTTTGTTTGCACCCAACATGAAACTCATAGTAGACACCCGAGATTAACCAGATAGTAGATAGATAGTACTAATTGCTGCCCCAATATGTACCCCACAACCATTTAAAAACTCAAGTTTCAGCATAAGTTTGGACTTGAGCCGGAGTCTAATAGGTGAACACGACGATAAAGTAGCATGTCATCATATTAAGCAATGCATAACGTAAGCAGACACGGAAGAGTGCGACCTCTCTTGCGGACCCGTGTAGTCCTCAAGGTCATCTGCTCAGTTGATGATGGTAATGTAGTTGTCATGGTTGCCGGCAGCGGGGAAGAAGATCTGAGGCGGCGAAAGACAGTCTGGAGAGCGGATCCCTGCTGTGGTGAACCCTTCCATCGTTGGAGCAGCTGAGCTGGGGTGGAACACAGCACCGCAGGAGCAGGACAAACCACACAAGGTTTTCTTTGACACATATCTGTAACAGAATTAATTGTGTAAGGGCTTGTTTGAATTTGAGGATTCTAACAATGCAGGGATAGGAAATAGACAGGAATAGGATAGGAATGCACGTGCAAAACAGAGAATTTAAAAACACAGGATTTCTGCCAATCTGGGTGTTTGGTTCACAAGAATTGGAAGATCACAAGATGCAAAGAAGCATGGTGAGATTAAGTCAAACCACAAGAAGTGTACAACCTCTTTGGCGAAGCCATGTCGATCTCAGCGTGATTGGGTTGGCCGGTGAGGATGCTCCGGCTGACTTGGCTGTCGGAGGAGGGGAAGAAGATCTTAGGCGTCTGGAGATGGAGCCCGAGGTACTGCTCCGCTGTGATGGAGGGTTTCGTCATTGGAGCAGCTCCGGTGAGTTGTACGACGCCAAGGCTGAAGCAGGACAAGAGAGACAATGTTAACCTGAGTGGAATTCTAATAGCATCTCCAATAGATGACGTAAAATACATAACCACAAAGTGCTAGATGTATACATCAGCCGCTCATCTCTGAACTTAACTATCGAAACTGAATTTAACTGCTGAAACTGAACTTAACTGTCGAAACTGAATTTTGCTGTCGAAACTGAATTTTACTGTCGAAACTGAACGCACTAGAGGTGAGGCGACACGTCAGTCGATTGACTTTTTCATCTCTGGTCAATTGATTTTGCAGCCGTTGGATACGAAATCAAGGGCCTGCAGTTCATCTTCAACCTCCACCCTCCTGAGCCGCCAGCCACCACCGGCCAAACAGCCGCCCCCCGCCGCTCCGCTCGCCCCGAAAACACTCCCCACCGCCGGTCCGCCGCCGCCCCGGCCATCCCTATAGGCCACCCCGTGCCGAGCTTTTTCTCCGACGATCCCCACGCCACCGCCGGCGACCACCGCCCTCACCCTGAACCCTAAGATAGATAGTGGGGTACCTCTCCGGCGAGCCCCCTCCCCGCTGCGGCTGGTTCTTCCTTAACTCCGGCGAGCCCCCCCACCCCCTGAAAATCGACTGACCCAAAAGTCGATTCAGTCGACTGAAGTGTAGATAAATCGGAGCAGCATCGCAAGCAAGAGCAAGAGCGAGAGCAGCAGCGCGAGCAAGAGCAAGAGCAAGAGCAGCAGCGCGAGCAAGAGCAAGAGCAGACCAGGCAGGGGACCAAGAGCAAGAGCACAGCGGCAGCGCGAGCGAGAGCTAAAGCAGCAGCTCCTACTGATGTGGACGTCGCCGCCGAGGGAGCGACGCCATGGAGGAAGTGGCCGGCGATGCCGCCGTGGATGGAGCCGCGCCGTGTCGGCTCGGGACTGAGCGCCAGCGGCACCGTGAGATCGAATCAAGAAGAAAATGCGGCGATTAGTGTACAACCTCTTTGGTGGCGCCGATTAGGCCGCAGCTTCATCCGAAGAAATGGTGATGATGATGCTCTTCCGGTGGTGCAGGTGAAGACGGCGGTGTGGGAATGGAGGTGGCGCGAAAGACGAGGGGAACATCGGGGCAGCTCCTTGGAGGTGGAGGACGGGGTGGCTGAACCGGCGGGACGACCAGATCGACGACGGATCCTCATCCGGTACGGTGGATGAGGGACATCGAGGAGTTGCTGTGGACGATGTCGTCGGGGAAGAGGCTCCGGCTGGGTGGCAGACGGAGGAGGGTGTGGGGCTTCGCGGGTTTTCCCGGCCTCGGTGTATGAATGGGTGGGCGGATGGGATGGGAGTGGGGAACCATGGCTTAGGGATGCGCTTGTCCGAAATGTGGGGTAAGTTACGAAAGTACTCCCACCAATTTGAGGCGGTTCTTTCGGTTCAGGGGTATCACGGGCATTTCGCGTGTCAGGATTTCACAGGAGGTGGGAGTTTTCGCGCGCGTTGTAATTTTGAAATAGCAAGGCGCGGGTTGAGATGGAGGGAGTTGTCGGAGCACAAGAAGACAAAGATATATCTTAAATATTTCGGGCTAACAAGGTGCGGGTTGAAATTTCTGGACAAGCCTAACGTGTACTGTACCAAATCAATTCGCACTACAAATGTCATTCAAAACTTTGAATTCATGTTATGTTCAATTTAAATATTTCGCTACGTTATAATGCATGCAACCTAGTACTCAAATGAACATTTTAGTGCATTCCAAACGTATATACTACCGCTTTAATATAACCTAAATTTGAATTTGTTTCTCTATTTGAATAAGATCTACAATAATGATTGTTGTGAAGTCAAAGCATTTGAATTCGTTTCTCTGTTTTAATAAGATCTACAATCGTCATTATTCTCAAGTTAAACCATCGTTTGTGTATTATCTTCACAGCACACCACATGATTAGTCTCGAGTTACATATGAACTATGTGTACTATATGAACTCGAACTCGATTTTTTGAATCCACTTTATGTTGATTTCAAATCATAGTACATTCAAGCTCTAGCTAGATCTTCACAAACTAAACCATGTCTCATATGTATAATATGTTTATCACATTATGTATGGTGCCCCGCCCCCTACGCCTACAAGTATTTCGATGTGAGTTGCAAACACCACACATTACCACAAATTCAAATAAATGTGAGAATGTTCGATATATAGTATTGTTTAGATTGTTCGATATTTAGTTGTAAGCTGCAAACGCCACACATTATCACAAATTCAAATAAAATGTGAGATTGTTCGATGTATAGTATGGTTTAGATTGTTCGACATTTAGCTGTGAGTTGCAAACGCCATGCATTATCACATTATGGTATATCATGTGCAAAACCACAACACGCGTATCACCGCTATATTCATGCATGCATATGTTTAAAACACTATGATCTCCTATTTAAATATATGAATCCACTTTCATATCAAATTATGATCTTTGTTAGTCTCTTACACCCACACAATCCTCTAACCTTTGTAGCTACCACTAACTTTATCTCGTGCATGCACACGCCCTCCTCGCCCTCCCCTCCCTCAGCATTCTATCCATCGCGCACATTCATTTTTTTCTTTAGGTCGTTCTCCCACAGTCTCCACAACTCCTTTCCGACACACACCGATCGATAAACCTCTCCAGCGATGTCTGCCTACAACATACACACGCACCTTCAATCTCCTCCTTTATGTGTCCTTGCCTCGTATCTCTCATACGGTCCTACACACGTGTAAACTCTCGCCCCTCTTTTCATCGATCTCACAACCGCACACTCCTCCCTCTATCTAGCTAGTAGTTGGGCCTCTCGCACCACCTCCTAGCTCTTCTCTCTGTCTATCCGTCTCGCCGGGCCTTATTTGCCTCTAACAAATGGACGTACACCGACCGATCTCCCGCTATACATATAGCTAGCTAGGTCCTTATAACTCGTTTTCCCCACGCGTCGATCGATCTACCTCATTAGTTATGTCTCTCCCTTCCTCCGACAAACAACAATTGATCTACTGATCTAGTTAGGTTTGCTTACCAAACACATGGTTCCCCTTCATCATCCATGGATGTGTCCCGACAGATCTATCATGCACAGGCACACACAGAAGCACATCCCCACTCTTATTGATAATATTGCAGTTCCACCCTCAGTTTGTCTAGTAGGCCTCTCCCACCATCTTCGAGAAGCAACTCCATCACCCATCCAACACTCTACCCCTCTCCCTCCCTCTCTCTCCTCTCTCTGTCTCTCTGTCCCATCCTATTTCCCGTCCTTCAGTTATGTATGGATGTCGACCGATCTCCCTCAAGACATAGCTGGGTCTCTCCTTCTCAACACATATACGAGTCGTTCTACCTCTATAGTTAGGCCTCTGCCTACCCCTCCCCCCACCCTCTCCCACACACACACACTGATACATCGAGCGCTCTAGTCATGTCTCCCTGCCACACACAAACTTGACCTGTGCCCTCTGACGTTCTGGTAGCTAGGTCAGTCGCCCTATATCTTTGACTTGCACACACACACACACACACACACACACACACAATTTCGATGGCTCTCTTCATCGATCTCGCACCCACCCACTTGATCCTCTCTTCGACTCTATCGATATCTATGACCCCTCCCTCTCTTCTCGTGGATCGCCCGACCCTCTATATATGATATGGATAGGCCTCCATTTCACACACATTGCATGCAAAATTTTGTTTGAGATGTCATCGACACATATTCCCACAAATACATTCACGAAATCAACCTCCCCCCCGTCAAGCGGTTTTCGAACATGCGTTTGAAGCGAGCAAGGCATTCTTTCATCGTTGCGGAAGAACGGGTGTAGATGACGTCGAACTGATCACCTGTGATGGTTCTAACATTGTACTCACCACCGATCATGGAGATTTGGGACGCCATGGATTTGGGAGGAGGGTTAGGATTAGTGGAACTGTCATAATGTGAAAGGACGGGACGACTGGGAGCGAACTGTTGTAAGGTACTGTACTAGTAGAAGACGGGGACGAGTAGGGGGTGCGAACGGCATGGGGTTGCTGGCTTGCCCGGTGGATAAACGGCTGCAAGCCCGCAAAGAGTTCTCGAGAACTATGCGGGACCCACTAGATGTCATGTCTACTAGACCCATATCGTAGGCCTGACGGTATAGCTTCTGCCTGTTCGCACGCCATGCCGGCTTGTGTGTAACTTCAATTAATTCCGTCAACCGTCGCGCCTCCCACGACCTTCACCTCCCTCGCGCAGTCGCGCCCTTTGAGACTTCGACCGGCTATAAATGAGCAATTTTTTTGGCCTACTCTGCATGCATGATACTCCCTCTGGTCCTTTTTACTTCCATCAACCATTTATACTAAAAATGTCAATATCTACAATACTGATTATAATGAGTATAAGAACTACTACTAACCCAAATAAGCACCTCTTGGGTGGGTTAGATTTTTTTTGGGTAGTTGAGTTCAAACTAACCCAAACTAACTCTAACACATGGATCCAAACAGGGCCAAGGTTAGCTATTAGAGTACTACTACCTCCCTTCTAGTTTAAAGGGCTCGATTCAAAATTTTCACCTACTCTTAGCAAGATAGAGGCGGTGGAATAGTTTTTGTAGTTCTTCACAAAAAAATGTGTTTACCAATGCATGCATGAACACTAGTTACTCTAACCCCCCTCTCTTCTTTAATTCTTTGCCACATCAGCATGTTTGCTATTCCCGTGTGCATGATACCAGCTAAGATACCACCATTATGGCCAGCCTTAATCATCGCATGCAATAATTTAGTGCACCTTGAAATATGAACATGTGTGGGGCGTGTATGTTTTTAATGACTTGAGACTATACCTAGCCCAACATGCAAGATGAGACTTATTATGCACCATTCCCCATCCCTGCAGGAAGCCCGTTCGTCTCCAAATCTTTTCCTCTCCATGTGTGGAAACCATATGCCTGCCAGACTCTCCTTCTCCCTCTGGCGGTCCCACCACTCCACCCCGTGTGGAAAAAATCTGCATGCATGACTCTCCTCCCCCCGCGCTCGTCCAATCCGTTGTGACCAGCAATATTTCCACCCCTTCCCTCCCCCGTAATTTACTCCAACAAATATGCCCACGTAGCTGTTACTTAACTGCAGGTGCATTGGGTCACTGACATATGGGCCCATCAGGGGTCTGGCCCACATGTCAGTGACGGAACTGGACCTGTAGTTAAGTCAGTGCAGCTCAGTCCATATCTTACGTCGGTGTGTGATACGTCTCCAACGTATCTATAATTTTTGATTGTTCCATGCTATTATATTATCTATTTTGGATGTTTATGGGCTTTATTATACACTTTTATATTATTTTTGGGACTAACCTATTAACCGGAGGCCCAACCCAAATTGTTGCTTTCTTGCCTATTTCAGTGTTTCGAAGAAAAGGAATATCAAACGGAGTCCAAACGGGATGAAACCTTCGGGAGAGTTATTTTTGGAACGGAAGCAATCCAGGAGACTTGGAGTAGACGTCAGGGAAGCTTCGAGGTGGCCACGAGGCAGGGAGGCGCACCTGCTCCCCCTGGGCGCGCCCCCACCCTCGTGGGCCCCTCGTGGCTTCCCTGACCGACTTCTTTCGCCTATATATGTCCATATACCCTAAAAACTTCGAGGAACAGAATAGATCGGGAGTTCCGCCGCCGCAAGCCTCTGTAGCCACCAAAAACCAATCGGGACCCTGTTCCGGCACCCTGCCGGAGGGGGATCCCTCACCGGTGGCCATCTTCATCATCCCGGCACTCTCCATGATGTGGAGGGAGTAGTTCACCCTCGGGGCTGAGGGTATGTACCAGTAGCTATGTGTTTGATCTCTCTCTATCTCGTGTTCTTGAGGTGGTACGATCTTGATGTATCGCGAGCTTTGCTATTATAGTTGGATCTTATGATGTTTCTTCCCCTCTACTCTCTTGTAATGGATTGAGTTTTCCCTTTGAAGTTATCTTATCGGATTGAGTCTTTAAGGATTTGAGAACTCTTGATGTATGTCTTGCCGTGCTTATCTGTGGTGACAATGGGATATCACGTGATCCACTTGATGTATGTTTTGGTGATCGACTTGCGGGTTCCGCCCATGAACCTATGCATAGGGGTTGGCACACGTTTTCGTCTTGACTCTCCGGTAGAAACTTTGGGGCACTCTTTGAAGTACTTTGTGTTGGTTGAATAGATGAATCTGAGATTGTGTGATGCATATCGTATAATCATACCCACGGATACTTGAGGTGACATTGTAGTATCTAGGTGACATTAGGGTTTTGGTTGATTTGTGTGTTAAGGTTTTATTCTAGTACGAACTCTATGATAGATTGAACGGAAAGAATAGCTTCGTGTTATTTTACTACGGACTCTTGAATAGATCGAGCATAAAGGATAACTTTGAGGTGGTTTCGTACCCTACCATAATCTCTTCGTTTGTTCTCCACTATTAGTGACTTTGGAGTGACTCTTAGTTTCATGTTGAGGGATAGTTATATGATCCAAGTATGTTATTATTGTTGAGAGAACTTGCACTAGTGAAAGTATGAACCCTAGGCCTTGTTTCCAAGCATTGCAATACCGTTTGTGCTCACTTTTATCATTAGTTACCTTGTTGTTTTTATATTTTCAGATTACAAAAACCTATATCTACCATCCATATTGCACTTGTATCACCATCTCTTCGCCGAACTAGTGCACCTATACAATTTACCATTGTATTGGGTGTGTTGGGGACACAAGAGACTCTTTGTTATTTGGTTGCAGGGTTGCTTGAGAGAGACCATCTTCATCCTACGCTTCCCACGGATTGATAAACCTTAGGTCATCCACTTGAGGGAAATTTGCTACTGTCCTACAAACCTCTACACTTGGAGGCCCAACAACGTCTACAAGAAGAAGGTTGTGTAGTAGACATCAAGCTCTTTTCTGGCTCCGTTGCCGGGGAGGCTATGTAAGCGGCACTCACACCCCGTCAACTAAGCTCTTTTCTGGCGCGGTTGCCATGGAGGTGAGTGCTTGAAGGTATATCTTTAGATCTTGCAATCGAATCTTTTAGTTTCTTGTTTTATCACTAGTTTAGTTTATAAAAGAAAACTACAAAAAAATGGAATTGAGTTTGCCACATACGCTTCATCTTTTTAATATCTTTCGTGAGTATGATGGAAAGGAAAATTGTGCTCAAGTGCTAGAAGAAGAAATCTATAGAATGTTTGGCACTAAATCTTTGTATGATGAGCAAGATTGCAATGTTGTTAGTATGAATTCTATGAATATCCATGATGCTAATGATATGCAAAGCTACAAGCTTGGGGAAGCTATGTTTGATGAAGATGATATTTTTTGTCCCCCAAGTTTTGATGAGCAAATTTATTATGATGAAAGCATGCCTCCTATTTATGATGATTATTGTGATGACACGTATGCTATAAAGAATAATGATAACCATGAAACTTGTCATCTCGATCTTAATTTTCAATCACATGATAGTTATTTTGTTGAGTTTGCTCCCACTTTTATTCATGAGAAGAAATTTGCTTATGTGGAGAGTAATAAAATTTCTATGCTTGTGGATCATGAAAGGAATGCTTTATGTGATGGTTATATTGTTGAATTCATTCATGATGCTACTGAAAATTATTATGAGGGAGGAATATATGCTTGTAGGAATTGCAATAATATGAAGTTTCCTCTCTATGTGCTTAAAGTTTTGAAGTTATGCTTGTTTTGCCTTCCTATGCTAGTTGATTATTGTTCCCATAAGTTGTTTGCTCACAAAATCCCTGTGCATAGGAAGTGGGTTAGACTTAAATGTGCTTGTCATATGCTTCATGATGCTCTCTTTATATTTCAATTCTTATCTTTTATGTGAGCATCATTGAAATCATCATGCCTAGCTAGGGGCGTTAAACGTTAGCGCTTGTTGGGAGGCAACCCAATTTTTATTTTAGTTTCTTGATTTTTGGTTCTGTTTAGGAATAAATAATCTATCTATCCTCTGGTTAGATGTGGTGTTATGTTTTAATTAGTGTTTGTGCCAAGTAAGACCTATAGGATCTTCTTGGATGATAATTATTTGATCTTGCTGAAAAGGACAGAAACTTTATGCTTACAAAAACAATTGTTAAAAATCACCAGAAAGTGATAAAATACTGATTCCAATTAAAGAAGATCCATAATCAAATTATCTAGGTCGTCCTATTTTGGTAGATTTTTTGGAGTTCCAGAAGTTTGCGTTAGTTACAGATTACTACAGACAGTTCTGTTTTTGACAGATTCTGTTTTTCGTGTGTTGTTTGCTTATTTTAATGAATCTATGGCTAGTAAAAGAGTTTATAAACCATAGAGAAGTTGGAATACAGTAGGTCTAACACCAATACAAATACAGAATGAGTTCATTACAGTACCTTGAAGTGGTGTTTTGTTTTCTTTCGCTAACGGAGCTTACGAGTTTTCTGTTGAGTTTTATGTTGTGAAGTTTTCAAGTTTTGGGTAAAGATTCGATGGACTATGGAATAAGGAGTGGCAAGAGCATAAGCTTGGGAATGCCCAAGGCACGCCAAGGTAATATTCAAGGACAACCAAGCGTCTAAGCTTGGGGATGCCCCGGAAGGCATCCCCTCTTTCGTCTTCGTTCATCGGTAACTTTACTTGGAGCTATATTTTTATTCACCACATGATATGTGTTTTGCTTGGAGCGTCATTTTATTTTCTTCTGTTTTGCTTGCTGTTTGAATAAAATACCAAGATCTGAAATTCTTAAATGTTAGAGAGTCTTCACATAGTTGCATAATTATTCGACTACTCATTGATCTTCACTTATATCTTTCGGAGTAGTTTGTCATTTGCCCTAGTGCTTCACTTATATCCTTTTAGAGCACGGCGGTGGTTTTATTTTGAAGAAATAGATGAAATCTCATGCTTCACTTATATTATTTTGAGAGTCTTTAGAACAGCATGGTAATTTGCTTTGGTTATGAATTTAGTCCTGATATGATGGGCATCCAAGAGGGATATAATAAAAACTTTCATATAAAGTGCATTGAATACTATGAGAAGTTTGATACTTGATAATTGTTTTGAGATATGAGGATGGTAATATTAGAGTCATGCTAGTGAGTAGTTGTGAATTTGAGAGATACTTGTATTAAATTTTGTGATTCTCGTAGCATGCACGATGGTGAACCGTTATGTGATGAAGTCGGAGCATGATTTATTTATTGATTGTCTTCCTTATGAGTGGCGGTTGGGGACGAGTGATGGTCTTTTCCTACCAATCTATCCACCTAGGAGCATGCACGTAGTACTTCGTTTCGATAACTAATAGTTTTTTGCAATAAGTATATGAGTTCTTTATGACTAATGTTGAGTCCATGGATTATATGCACTCTCACCCTTCCACCATTGCTAGCCTCTCTAATACCGCGCACCTTTCGCCGGTATCATACACCCACCATATGCCTTCCTCAAAACAGCCATCATACCTACCTATTATGGCATTTCCATAGCCATTCCGAGATATATTGCCATGCAACTTTCCACCGTTCCATTTATTATGACACGCTTCATCATTGTCATATTGCTTTGCATGATCATGTAGTTGGCATCGTATTTGTGGCAAAGCCACCTTCATAATTCTTTCATACATGTCACTCTTGATTCATTGCATATCCCGGTACTCCGCCGGAGGCATTCATATAGAGTCATATTTTTGTTCTAAGTATTGAGTTGTAATCCTTGAGTTGTAAGTAAATAAAAGTGTGATGATCATCATTATTAGAGCATTGTCCCAGTGAGGAAAGGATGATGGAGACTATGATTCCCCCACAAGTCGGGATGAGACTCCGGACGAAAAAAATAGATAAAAGAGGCCAAAGAAGCCCAAATAAAAAAAGAAAAAAGAGGCCATAAAAAAGAGAAGGCCCAAACAAAAAAAAGAGAGAGAAAAATAGAGAAGGGACAATGGTAATATCCTTTTACCACACTTATGCTTCAAAGTAGCACCATGATCTTCATGATAGAGAGTCTCCTATGTTGTCACTTTCATATACTAGTGGGAATTTTACATTATAGAACTTGGCTTGTATATTCCAATGATGGGCTTCCTCAAAATGCCCTAGGTCTTCGTGAGCAAGCGAGTTGGATGCACACCCACTTGGTTTCTTTTGTTGAGCTTCCATACACTTATAGCTCTAGTGCATCCGTTGCATGGCAATCCCAACTCACTCACATTGATATCTATTGATGGGCATCTCCATAGCCCGTTGATACGCCTAGTTGATGTGAGACTATCCTCTCCTTTTTGTCTTCTCCACAACCATCATTCTATTCCACCTATAGTGCTATGTCCATGGCTCACGCTCATGTATTGCGTGAATATTGAAAAAGTTTCAGAACATCAAAAGTATGAAACAATTGCTTGGATTTTCATCGGGGTTGTGCATGATTTAAATATTTTGTGTGATGAAGATAGAGCATAGCCAGACTATATGATTTTGTAGGGATAACTTTCTTTGGCCATGTTATTTTGAGAAGACATGATTGCTTTGTTAGTATGCTTCAAGTATTATTGTTTTCATGTCAATATTAAACTTTTGTTTTGAATCATATGGATCTGAATATTCTTGCCACAATAAAGAAGATTACATTGATAAATATGTTAGGTAGCATTACACATCAAAAATTCTATTTTTATCATTTACCAACTCGAGGACGAGCATGAATTAAGCTTGGGGATGCTGATACGTCTCCAACGTATCTATAATTTTTGATTGTTCCATGGTATTATATTATCTGTATTGGATGTTTATGGGCTTTATTATACACTTTTATATTATTTTTGGGACTAACCTATTAACCGGAGGCCCAGCCCAAATTGTTGTTTTCTTGCCTATTTCAGTGTTTCGAAGAAAAGGAATATCAAACGGAGTCCAAACGGGATGAAACCTTCGGGAGAGTTATTTTTGGAATGGAAGCAATTCAGGAGACTTGGAGTAGATGTCAGGGAAGCTTCGAGGTGGCCACGTGGCAGGGAGGCGTGCCTGCTCCCCCTGGGCGCGCCCCCACCCTCGTGGGACCCTTGTGGCTCCCCTGACCGACTTCTTTCGCCTATATATGTCCATATACCCTAAAAACTTTGGGGAACAGAATAGATCGGGAGTTCCGCCGCCGCAAACCTCTGTAGCCACCAAAAACCAATCGGGACCCTGTTCCAGCACCCTGCCGGAGGGGGGATCCCTCACCGGTGGCCATATTCATCATCCCGGCACTCTCCATGACGAGGAGGGAGTAGTTCACCCTCGGGGCTGAGGGTATGTACCAGTAGCTATGTGTTTGATCTCTCTCTCTCTCTCATGTTCTTGAGGTGGTACGATCTTGATGTATCGTGAGCTTTGCTATTATAGTTGGATCTTATGATGTTTCTCCCCCTCTACTCTCTTGTAATGGATTGAGTTTTCCCTTTGAAGTTATCTTATCGGATTGAGTCTTTAAGGATTTGAGAACACTTGATGTATGTCTTGCCGTGCTTATCTGTGGTGACAATGGGATATCACGTGATCCACTTGATGTATGTTTTGGTGATCAACTTGCGGGTTCCGCCCATGAACCTATGCATAGGGGTTGGCACACGTTTTCGTCTTGACTCTCCGGTAGAAACTTTGGGGCACTCTTTGAAGTACTTTGTGTTGGTTGAATAGATGAATCCGAGATTGTGTGATGCATATCGTATAATCATACCCACTGATACTTGAGGTGACATTGGAGTATCTAGGTGACATTAGGGTTTTGGTTGATTTGTGTGTTAAGGTTTTATTCTAGTACGAACTCTATGATAGATTGAACGGAAAGAATAGCTTCGTGTTATTTTACTACGGACTCTTGAATAGATCGAGCAGAAAGAATAACTTTGAGGTGGTTTCGTACCCTACCATAATCTCTTCGTTTGTTCTCCGCTATTAGTGACTTTGGAGTGACTCTTTGTTGCATGTTGAGGGATAGTTATATGATCCAAGTATGTTATTATTGTTGAGAGAACTTGCACTAGTGAAAGTATGAACCCTAGGCCTTGTTTCCAAGCATTGCAATACCGTTTGTGCTCACTTTTATCATTAGTTACCTTGCTGTTTTTATATTTTCAGATTACAAAAACCTATATCTACCATCCATATTGCACTTGTATCACCATCTCTTCGCCGAACTAGTGCGCCCATACAATTTACCATTGTATTGGGTGTGTTGTGGACACAAGAGACTCTTTGTTATTTGGTTGCAGGGTTGCTTGAGAGAGACCATCTTCATCCTACGCCTCCCACGGATTGATAAACCTTAGGTCATCCACTTGAGAGAAATTTGCTACTATCCTACAAACCTATGCACTTGGAGGCCCAACAACGTCTACAAGAAGAAGGTTGTGTAGTGGACATCAGTGTGCCATTTCTCGCTCTAAATACTGCGCCTCCCACGACATCGCTATCTCCTCCCCCTCACGTTCACGTTCATCGCTATCTCCTCCCCCTCCCTCTCACATCGACCACCATGGCATCGCCCCTCCCAAGCCCTAGGTGCCCCTCCCTGCACCGCGCGGATGGTCACGCGTCGCCGTTCTGTTCCTCGCCGCCACTAGTCGAGGAGGATGCGTCGGCGTTTCGCTCCTCGCCGCGACGCGTCGAGGTGGACGCGTCGCTGTTCCGTTCCTCGCAGCCACTAGTCGAGGAGGACGCGTCGGTGTTCCGTTACTCGCCACCACTAGTCGAGGAGGACGCGTCGCTGTTCCGTTCCTCGCAGCCACTAGTCCAGGAGGACGCGTCGTTGTTCCGTTCCTCGCAGCCACTAGTCGAGGTGGACGCGTCGGCGTTCCCAATCTTGCCAGCATGCGCGTCGGAGGACGCGTCGGCTCCCCTCTACGAGGAGAACGCCGCGCCGCCCGCCGAGCCCCCCAGCCTTGAGGAGCTTTGGAAAGAAATGGATGTCGCCTTGTGGGAGGCTTTGCCTCCAGTAGAGCGCGCCAAAATAGAGGCGGAGAAGAAGGCCGAGGAACAGAAGCGCACCGCGGAACAAGCTGCCTGGGAGGCCTATGTCGCGTCCGAGAGAGTCAGGCAATTGTCTCTTTGGCAGAAGGCTCGTGCGAGGGCCGTGAGGGTGGCGGAGGACGCCCGTGCTGACGCCCTGAGTGCAGTCGGGCCCAAGCGCCTCATCTACGCTTGGCGGTACGTGGACCGGGTGCACGCTTCCAGTGAGGAGAAGTACCTGTTGGCGCCGGATCACCACACCGATGAGATCGCGCTCGCCCGCCGGCAAGCCGCCAATCAGCACCTCGCGAGTTGCGAGGCTGAGGAAGAGGCGTTGTGTCGGCGCGCTGGGAAACGGCCGCGCACTAGGGCACTCGTGGCGCGCCGCAAGCGCTCCTGCGAGCGTTGTGGCTTTTAGGAGTAGTATAATTTTTGTTTCGTAAGGTGATCTCATTAGTTTTGGGACGCAAATGATAAATCCCGAACGTTCAGGAATTATTAGCGTCCTTAATTAAGTATGTAAAAGGAAAAGTTTGGAAACCTTGTGTATTCGTACGCATTTTGCAAGTACGTGCATATAGCACAAACTTTACTATATACTATCGCACTACACCTCTCTCTCTATATATGCTTGCAGACTGTGCTACTCCCTCCGTCCAGGTCAATAAGTCATCTTTGGTTGTGCACCGTGACCAAGAAGGAGGGAAGACTTATACACCTAGACGGAGGGAGTACTACTATTACTTATGTACGTGCAAATGCACGTTTTAACATTACGATGCGGTTTTTGTAAAAGTAGAAAAACAGCACTAGTCAAGCTTGTGGAACGATTCAATGCAAAACAAATGCAAAAATGCTCATTTGATTGTTTACTTTTAGCTTCCTTCTCTGTGGTTATTTGTCTGTCGTACTTTGTACGAAGTATCTCACTGGTCGGAAAGGCATGCAAATTCCTAAACCGCTTCCTACACCCTGTATCGAATTTTTTGCCTAACAAGTTGTGCCGTGCAATTGGAATTCCAACTTGAGTACAACTACTAGTAGGAGTACCAGGGGCCAGTTCTTTTAGGCTTCTAGATTAGTAATCCCATAACTACTACCTCCGCCCTGGTTTATTGGTCCCCATTGTAATCTGTGTCAAATTTTGATCATAAATTTAACTAATGAAATGTTAGTGCATGTCACATGCACTAACATTTTATCAGTTAAATCTTTGGTCAAAATTTAGCACAAATTACAATGGTGAGGAATAAACTAGGACGGAGGTACTACTAGTAGTAGTAGTTTAGAAGCCCAAATAAATGAGTGAGGCGCCTTAATGTTACTCTCCACTGTGACTAGTCTTATGAGAAAAGCTGGGGAAGCCGCCAAAAGAACTGGCCCTAGGAGTAGGAGCTAGGGATCGAGTGTGCGAGATGAACCGGAGAAAGTAAATGCAGAGAGAAGAAATGCAAAAAAGACAGAGGGGTGTGATGGTTGCTTGTCCGTTTATTTTACCAGGCCACTTATTACTAGGAGTGGTTGGGTTTTGTGATATGACGGCTTTACTGCCGCGCCACGAGCGGGGTGAGACTTCCGTGCAGCGCCGCCCTCTACACTAGTACTACTACATCAGTCATGGTTTACCCCCTATTGAATTTGACTGAAGATTTAACTCACAAAATGTTAGTGCATGTCAACAAAAACAATATCTTTGGATTCGTATTTGAACATAGTTTTCAATGATACTCCTATAATTTTAGGTGACATACATCATCATTTATCGTACTATATATAATGTTAGTTCAATTTTTGGTCGTACTAATCTATAGTAAGGTGCCCGTGCGTTGCACGGAAGAGTGAAATGCATTGATTTGGGAGTTGTTTATTTTGACAAAGGATGTGGGGGTCATCTCATGTGTAACGGGTATCAATAGGTTTGTTCGGATATTATTTCATCTCTAGAGCTCACAAACATTCGGGTGAAATAGATAAAAAAGTATCTTTTGCAAACAAAAGCGTTCAACTGTTCAACCTGCATCCAGAACTTGTGAAGAAATAACTCTTATTGTGCTTTGCAGGAAATGGTTCATCATAAGTCTTTCACCAGTACTGTAGTAAAAATTCATACATGGAAGATTCTAGACTAAACCATAAATGGATACACTTTTATTCATGCGCGATACTCCAATAGAGCAAGATCATGCATGGAAGTCTCCACATGCTTAGACAACAGATTACATTGAGCGAAGACTAATGATCAACATTTAACTTGATAATGCAGATGTCCAGGTGAACCTCCTGTTGGGGAACGTAGTAATTTGAAAAAAAATCCTACGCACACGCAAGGTCATGGTGATGCATAGCAACGAGAGGGGAGAGTGTTGTCCACGTACCCTTGTAGACCGAAAGCGGAAGCGTTAGCACAACGCGGTTGATGTAGTCCTACGTCTTCACGATCAGACCGATCAAGTACCGAACGCACGACACCTCCGAGTTCAGAACACGTTCAGCCCGATGATGTCCCTCGAACTCCGATCCAGCCGAGTGTTGAGGGAGAGTTTCGTCAGCACGACGGCGTGATGACGATGATGATGTTCTACCGATGCAGGGCTTCGCCTAAGCACCGCTACAATATTATCGAGGTGGACTATGGTGGAGGGGGGCACCGCACACGGCTAAAAGATCAAACGATCAATTGCCGTCTCTAGGGTGCCCCCTTGCCCCCGTATATAAAGGAGCAAGGGGGGAGGTGTGGCTGGCCAAGAGGAGGCGCGCCAGGAGGAGTCCTACTCCCACCGGGAGTAGGACTCCCTCCCTTCCTTGTTGGACTAGGAGAGGAGAGGGAAG